>NC_133421.1:93007500-93020102 GCF_049350105.2 Macaca mulatta
GGTTAGGGTTAGGGTTAGGGTTAGGGTTAGGGTTAGGGTTAGGGTTAGGGTTAGGGTTAGGGTTAGGGTTAGGGTTAGGGTTAGGGTTAGGGTTAGGGTTAGGGTTAGGGTTAGGGTTAGGGTTAGGGTTAGGGTTAGGGTTAGGGTTAGGGTTAGGGTTAGGGTTAGGGTTAGGGTTAGGGTTAGGGTTAGGGTTAGGGTTAGGGTTAGGGTTAGGGTTAGGGTTAGGGTTAGGGTTAGGGTTAGGGTTAGGGTTAGGGTTAGGGTTAGGGTTAGGGTTAGGGTTAGGGTTAGGGTTAGGGTTAGGGTTAGGGTTAGGGTTAGGGTTAGGGTTAGGGTTAGGGTTAGGGTTAGGGTTAGGGTTAGGGTTAGGGTTAGGGTTAGGGTTAGGGTTAGGGTTAGGGTTAGGGTTAGGGTTAGGGTTAGGGTTAGGGTTAGGGTTAGGGTTAGGGTTAGGGTTAGGGTTAGGGTTAGGGTTAGGGTTAGGGTTAGGGTTAGGGTTAGGGTTAGGGTTAGGGTTAGGGTTAGGGTTAGGGTTAGGGTTAGGGTTAGGGTTAGGGTTAGGGTTAGGGTTAGGGTTAGGGTTAGGGTTAGGGTTAGGGTTAGGGTTAGGGTTAGGGTTAGGGTTAGGGTTAGGGTTAGGGTTAGGGTTAGGGTTAGGGTTAGGGTTAGGGTTAGGGTTAGGGTTAGGGTTAGGGTTAGGGTTAGGGTTAGGGTTAGGGTTAGGGTTAGGGTTAGGGTTAGGGTTAGGGTTAGGGTTAGGGTTAGGGTTAGGGTTAGGGTTAGGGTTAGGGTTAGGGTTAGGGTTAGGGTTAGGGTTAGGGTTAGGGTTAGGGTTAGGGTTAGGGTTAGGGTTAGGGTTAGGGTTAGGGTTAGGGTTAGGGTTAGGGTTAGGGTTAGGGTTAGGGTTAGGGTTAGGGTTAGGGTTAGGGTTAGGGTTAGGGTTAGGGTTAGGGTTAGGGTTAGGGTTAGGGTTAGGGTTAGGGTTAGGGTTAGGGTTAGGGTTAGGGTTAGGGTTAGGGTTAGGGTTAGGGTTAGGGTTAGGGTTAGGGTTAGGGTTAGGGTTAGGGTTAGGGTTAGGGTTAGGGTTAGGGTTAGGGTTAGGGTTAGGGTTAGGGTTAGGGTTAGGGTTAGGGTTAGGGTTAGGGTTAGGGTTAGGGTTAGGGTTAGGGTTAGGGTTAGGGTTAGGGTTAGGGTTAGGGTTAGGGTTAGGGTTAGGGTTAGGGTTAGGGTTCGGGTTCGGGTTCGGGTTCGGGTTCGGGTTCGGGTTCGGGTTCGGGTTCGGGTTAGGGTTAGGGTTAGGGTTAGGGTTAGGGTTAGGGTTAGGGTTAGGGTTAGGGTTAGGGTTAGGGTTAGGGTTAGGGTTAGGGTTAGGGTTAGGGTTAGGGTTAGGGTTAGGGTTAGGGTTAGGGTTAGGGTTAGGGTTAGGGTTAGGGTCAGGGTCAGGGTCAGGGTCAGGGTCAGGGTCAGGGTCAGGGTCAGGGTCAGGGTCAGGGTCAGGGTCAGGGTCAGGGTCAGGGTCAGGGTCAGGGTCAGGGTCAGGGTCAGGGTCAGGGTCAGGGTCAGGGTCAGGGTCAGGGTCAGGGTCAGGGTCAGGGTCAGGGTCAGGGTCAGGGTCAGGGTCAGGGTCAGGGTCAGGGTCAGGGTCAGGGTCAGGGTCAGGGTCAGGGTCAGGGTCAGGGTCAGGGTCAGGGTCAGGGTTAGGGTTAGGGTTAGGGTTAGGGTTAGGGTTAGGGTTAGGGTTAGGGTTAGGGTTAGGGTTAGGGTTAGGGTTAGGGTTAGGGTTAGGGTTAGGGTTAGGGTTAGGGTTAGGGTTAGGGTTAGGGTTAGGGTTAGGGTTAGGGTTAGGGTTAGGGTTAGGGTTAGGGTTAGGGTTAGGGTTAGGGTTAGGGTTAGGGTTAGGGTTAGGGTTAGGGTTAGGGTTAGGGTTAGGGTTAGGGTTAGGGTTAGGGTTAGGGTTAGGGTTAGGGTTAGGGTTAGGGTTAGGGTTAGGGTTAGGGTTAGGGTTAGGGTTAGGGTTAGGGTTAGGGTTAGGGTTAGGGTTAGGGTTAGGGTTAGGGTTAGGGTTAGGGTTAGGGTTAGGGTTAGGGTTAGGGTTAGGGTTAGGGTTAGGGTTAGGGTTAGGGTTAGGGTTAGGGTTAGGGTTAGGGTTAGGGTTAGGGTTAGGGTTAGGGTTAGGGTTAGGGTTAGGGTTAGGGTTAGGGTTAGGGTTAGGGTTAGGGTTAGGGTTAGGGTTAGGGTTAGGGTTAGGGTTAGGGTTAGGGTTAGGGTTAGGGTTAGGGTTAGGGTTAGGGTTAGGGTTAGGGTTAGGGTTAGGGTTAGGGTTAGGGTTAGGGTTAGGGTTAGGGTTAGGGTTAGGGTTAGGGTTAGGGTTAGGGTTAGGGTTAGGGTTAGGGTTAGGGTTAGGGTTAGGGTTAGGGTTAGGGTTAGGGTTAGGGTTAGGGTTAGGGTTAGGGTTAGGGTTAGGGTTAGGGTTAGGGTTAGGGTTAGGGTTAGGGTTAGGGTTAGGGTTAGGGTTAGGGTTAGGGTTAGGGTTAGGGTTAGGGTTAGGGTTAGGGTTAGGGTTAGGGTTAGGGTTAGGGTTAGGGTTAGGGTTAGGGTTAGGGTTAGGGTTAGGGTTAGGGTTAGGGTTAGGGTTAGGGTTAGGGTTAGGGTTAGGGTTAGGGTTAGGGTTAGGGTTAGGGTTAGGGTTAGGGTTAGGGTTAGGGTTAGGGTTAGGGTTAGGGTTAGGGTTAGGGTTAGGGTTAGGGTTAGGGTTAGGGTTAGGGTTAGGGTTAGGGTTAGGGTTAGGGTTAGGGTTAGGGTTAGGGTTAGGGTTAGGGTTAGGGTTAGGGTTAGGGTTAGGGTTAGGGTTAGGGTTAGGGTTAGGGTTAGGGTTAGGGTTAGGGTTAGGGTTAGGGTTAGGGTTAGGGTTAGGGTTAGGGTTAGGGTTAGGGTTAGGGTTAGGGTTAGGGTTAGGGTTAGGGTTAGGGTTAGGGTTAGGGTTAGGGTTAGGGTTAGGGTTAGGGTTAGGGTTAGGGTTAGGGTTAGGGTTAGGGTTAGGGTTAGGGTTAGGGTTAGGGTTAGGGTTAGGGTTAGGGTTAGGGTTAGGGTTAGGGTTAGGGTTAGGGTTAGGGTTAGGGTTAGGGTTAGGGTTAGGGTTAGGGTTAGGGTTAGGGTTAGGGTTAGGGTTAGGGTTAGGGTTAGGGTTAGGGTTAGGGTTAGGGTTAGGGTTAGGGTTAGGGTTAGGGTTAGGGTTAGGGTTAGGGTTAGGGTTAGGGTTAGGGTTAGGGTTAGGGTTAGGGTTAGGGTTAGGGTTAGGGTTAGGGTTAGGGTTAGGGTTAGGGTTAGGGTTAGGGTTAGGGTTAGGGTTAGGGTTAGGGTTAGGGTTAGGGTTAGGGTTAGGGTTAGGGTTAGGGTTAGGGTTAGGGTTAGGGTTAGGGTTAGGGTTAGGGTTAGGGTTAGGGTTAGGGTTAGGGTTAGGGTTAGGGTTAGGGTTAGGGTTAGGGTTAGGGTTAGGGTTAGGGTTAGGGTTAGGGTTAGGGTTAGGGTTAGGGTTAGGGTTAGGGTTAGGGTTAGGGTTAGGGTTAGGGTTAGGGTTAGGGTTAGGGTTAGGGTTAGGGTTAGGGTTAGGGTTAGGGTTAGGGTTAGGGTTAGGGTTAGGGTTAGGGTTAGGGTTAGGGTTAGGGTTAGGGTTAGGGTTAGGGTTAGGGTTAGGGTTAGGGTTAGGGTTAGGGTTAGGGTTAGGGTTAGGGTTAGGGTTAGGGTTAGGGTTAGGGTTAGGGTTAGGGTTAGGGTTAGGGTTAGGGTTAGGGTTAGGGTTAGGGTTAGGGTTAGGGTTAGGGTTAGGGTTAGGGTTAGGGTTAGGGTTAGGGTTAGGGTTAGGGTTAGGGTTAGGGTTAGGGTTAGGGTTAGGGTTAGGGTTAGGGTTAGGGTTAGGGTTAGGGTTAGGGTTAGGGTTAGGGTTAGGGTTAGGGTTAGGGTTAGGGTTAGGGTTAGGGTTAGGGTTAGGGTTAGGGTTAGGGTTAGGGTTAGGGTTAGGGTTAGGGTTAGGGTTAGGGTTAGGGTTAGGGTTAGGGTTAGGGTTAGGGTTAGGGTTAGGGTTAGGGTTAGGGTTAGGGTTAGGGTTAGGGTTAGGGTTAGGGTTAGGGTTAGGGTTAGGGTTAGGGTTAGGGTTAGGGTTAGGGTTAGGGTTAGGGTTAGGGTTAGGGTTAGGGTTAGGGTTAGGGTTAGGGTTAGGGTTAGGGTTAGGGTTAGGGTTAGGGTTAGGGTTAGGGTTAGGGTTAGGGTTAGGGTTAGGGTTAGGGTTAGGGTTAGGGTTAGGGTTAGGGTTAGGGTTAGGGTTAGGGTTAGGGTTAGGGTTAGGGTTAGGGTTAGGGTTAGGGTTAGGGTTAGGGTTAGGGTTAGGGTTAGGGTTAGGGTTAGGGTTAGGGTTAGGGTTAGGGTTAGGGTTAGGGTTAGGGTTAGGGTTAGGGTTAGGGTTAGGGTTAGGGTTAGGGTTAGGGTTAGGGTTAGGGTTAGGGTTAGGGTTAGGGTTAGGGTTAGGGTTAGGGTTAGGGTTAGGGTTAGGGTTAGGGTTAGGGTTAGGGTTAGGGTTAGGGTTAGGGTTAGGGTTAGGGTTAGGGTTAGGGTTAGGGTTAGGGTTAGGGTTAGGGTTAGGGTTAGGGTTAGGGTTAGGGTTAGGGTTAGGGTTAGGGTTAGGGTTAGGGTTAGGGTTAGGGTTAGGGTTAGGGTTAGGGTTAGGGTTAGGGTTAGGGTTAGGGTTAGGGTTAGGGTTAGGGTTAGGGTTAGGGTTAGGGTTAGGGTTAGGGTTAGGGTTAGGGTTAGGGTTAGGGTTAGGGTTAGGGTTAGGGTTAGGGTTAGGGTTAGGGTTAGGGTTAGGGTTAGGGTTAGGGTTAGGGTTAGGGTTAGGGTTAGGGTTAGGGTTAGGGTTAGGGTTAGGGTTAGGGTTAGGGTTAGGGTTAGGGTTAGGGTTAGGGTTAGGGTTAGGGTTAGGGTTAGGGTTAGGGTTAGGGTTAGGGTTAGGGTTAGGGTTAGGGTTAGGGTTAGGGTTAGGGTTAGGGTTAGGGTTAGGGTTAGGGTTAGGGTTAGGGTTAGGGTTAGGGTTAGGGTTAGGGTTAGGGTTAGGGTTAGGGTTAGGGTTAGGGTTAGGGTTAGGGTTAGGGTTAGGGTTAGGGTTAGGGTTAGGGTTAGGGTTAGGGTTAGGGTTAGGGTTAGGGTTAGGGTTAGGGTTAGGGTTAGGGTTAGGGTTAGGGTTAGGGTTAGGGTTAGGGTTAGGGTTAGGGTTAGGGTTAGGGTTAGGGTTAGGGTTAGGGTTAGGGTTAGGGTTAGGGTTAGGGTTAGGGTTAGGGTTAGGGTTAGGGTTAGGGTTAGGGTTAGGGTTAGGGTTAGGGTTAGGGTTAGGGTTAGGGTTAGGGTTAGGGTTAGGGTTAGGGTTAGGGTTAGGGTTAGGGTTAGGGTTAGGGTTAGGGTTAGGGTTAGGGTTAGGGTTAGGGTTAGGGTTAGGGTTAGGGTTAGGGTTAGGGTTAGGGTTAGGGTTAGGGTTAGGGTTAGGGTTAGGGTTAGGGTTAGGGTTAGGGTTAGGGTTAGGGTTAGGGTTAGGGTTAGGGTTAGGGTTAGGGTTAGGGTTAGGGTTAGGGTTAGGGTTAGGGTTAGGGTTAGGGTTAGGGTTAGGGTTAGGGTTAGGGTTAGGGTTAGGGTTAGGGTTAGGGTTAGGGTTAGGGTTAGGGTTAGGGTTAGGGTTAGGGTTAGGGTTAGGGTTAGGGTTAGGGTTAGGGTTAGGGTTAGGGTTAGGGTTAGGGTTAGGGTTAGGGTTAGGGTTAGGGTTAGGGTTAGGGTTAGGGTTAGGGTTAGGGTTAGGGTTAGGGTTAGGGTTAGGGTTAGGGTTAGGGTTAGGGTTAGGGTTAGGGTTAGGGTTAGGGTTAGGGTTAGGGTTAGGGTTAGGGTTAGGGTTAGGGTTAGGGTTAGGGTTAGGGTTAGGGTTAGGGTTAGGGTTAGGGTTAGGGTTAGGGTTAGGGTTAGGGTTAGGGTTAGGGTTAGGGTTAGGGTTAGGGTTAGGGTTAGGGTTAGGGTTAGGGTTAGGGTTAGGGTTAGGGTTAGGGTTAGGGTTAGGGTTAGGGTTAGGGTTAGGGTTAGGGTTAGGGTTAGGGTTAGGGTTAGGGTTAGGGTTAGGGTTAGGGTTAGGGTTAGGGTTAGGGTTAGGGTTAGGGTTAGGGTTAGGGTTAGGGTTAGGGTTAGGGTTAGGGTTAGGGTTAGGGTTAGGGTTAGGGTTAGGGTTAGGGTTAGGGTTAGGGTTAGGGTTAGGGTTAGGGTTAGGGTTAGGGTTAGGGTTAGGGTTAGGGTTAGGGTTAGGGTTAGGGTTAGGGTTAGGGTTAGGGTTAGGGTTAGGGTTAGGGTTAGGGTTAGGGTTAGGGTTAGGGTTAGGGTTAGGGTTAGGGTTAGGGTTAGGGTTAGGGTTAGGGTTAGGGTTAGGGTTAGGGTTAGGGTTAGGGTTAGGGTTAGGGTTAGGGTTAGGGTTAGGGTTAGGGTTAGGGTTAGGGTTAGGGTTAGGGTTAGGGTTAGGGTTAGGGTTAGGGTTAGGGTTAGGGTTAGGGTTAGGGTTAGGGTTAGGGTTAGGGTTAGGGTTAGGGTTAGGGTTAGGGTTAGGGTTAGGGTTAGGGTTAGGGTTAGGGTTAGGGTTAGGGTTAGGGTTAGGGTTAGGGTTAGGGTTAGGGTTAGGGTTAGGGTTAGGGTTAGGGTTAGGGTTAGGGTTAGGGTTAGGGTTAGGGTTAGGGTTAGGGTTAGGGTTAGGGTTAGGGTTAGGGTTAGGGTTAGGGTTAGGGTTAGGGTTAGGGTTAGGGTTAGGGTTAGGGTTAGGGTTAGGGTTAGGGTTAGGGTTAGGGTTAGGGTTAGGGTTAGGGTTAGGGTTAGGGTTAGGGTTAGGGTTAGGGTTAGGGTTAGGGTTAGGGTTAGGGTTAGGGTTAGGGTTAGGGTTAGGGTTAGGGTTAGGGTTAGGGTTAGGGTTAGGGTTAGGGTTAGGGTTAGGGTTAGGGTTAGGGTTAGGGTTAGGGTTAGGGTTAGGGTTAGGGTTAGGGTTAGGGTTAGGGTTAGGGTTAGGGTTAGGGTTAGGGTTAGGGTTAGGGTTAGGGTTAGGGTTAGGGTTAGGGTTAGGGTTAGGGTTAGGGTTAGGGTTAGGGTTAGGGTTAGGGTTAGGGTTAGGGTTAGGGTTAGGGTTAGGGTTAGGGTTAGGGTTAGGGTTAGGGTTAGGGTTAGGGTTAGGGTTAGGGTTAGGGTTAGGGTTAGGGTTAGGGTTAGGGTTAGGGTTAGGGTTAGGGTTAGGGTTAGGGTTAGGGTTAGGGTTAGGGTTAGGGTTAGGGTTAGGGTTAGGGTTAGGGTTAGGGTTAGGGTTAGGGTTAGGGTTAGGGTTAGGGTTAGGGTTAGGGTTAGGGTTAGGGTTAGGGTTAGGGTTAGGGTTAGGGTTAGGGTTAGGGTTAGGGTTAGGGTTAGGGTTAGGGTTAGGGTTAGGGTTAGGGTTAGGGTTAGGGTTAGGGTTAGGGTTAGGGTTAGGGTTAGGGTTAGGGTTAGGGTTAGGGTTAGGGTTAGGGTTAGGGTTAGGGTTAGGGTTAGGGTTAGGGTTAGGGTTAGGGTTAGGGTTAGGGTTAGGGTTAGGGTTAGGGTTAGGGTTAGGGTTAGGGTTAGGGTTAGGGTTAGGGTTAGGGTTAGGGTTAGGGTTAGGGTTAGGGTTAGGGTTAGGGTTAGGGTTAGGGTTAGGGTTAGGGTTAGGGTTAGGGTTAGGGTTAGGGTTAGGGTTAGGGTTAGGGTTAGGGTTAGGGTTAGGGTTAGGGTTAGGGTTAGGGTTAGGGTTAGGGTTAGGGTTAGGGTTAGGGTTAGGGTTAGGGTTAGGGTTAGGGTTAGGGTTAGGGTTAGGGTTAGGGTTAGGGTTAGGGTTAGGGTTAGGGTTAGGGTTAGGGTTAGGGTTAGGGTTAGGGTTAGGGTTAGGGTTAGGGTTAGGGTTAGGGTTAGGGTTAGGGTTAGGGTTAGGGTTAGGGTTAGGGTTAGGGTTAGGGTTAGGGTTAGGGTTAGGGTTAGGGTTAGGGTTAGGGTTAGGGTTAGGGTTAGGGTTAGGGTTAGGGTTAGGGTTAGGGTTAGGGTTAGGGTTAGGGTTAGGGTTAGGGTTAGGGTTAGGGTTAGGGTTAGGGTTAGGGTTAGGGTTAGGGTTAGGGTTAGGGTTAGGGTTAGGGTTAGGGTTAGGGTTAGGGTTAGGGTTAGGGTTAGGGTTAGGGTTAGGGTTAGGGTTAGGGTTAGGGTTAGGGTTAGGGTTAGGGTTAGGGTTAGGGTTAGGGTTAGGGTTAGGGTTAGGGTTAGGGTTAGGGTTAGGGTTAGGGTTAGGGTTAGGGTTAGGGTTAGGGTTAGGGTTAGGGTTAGGGTTAGGGTTAGGGTTAGGGTTAGGGTTAGGGTTAGGGTTAGGGTTAGGGTTAGGGTTAGGGTTAGGGTTAGGGTTAGGGTTAGGGTTAGGGTTAGGGTTAGGGTTAGGGTTAGGGTTAGGGTTAGGGTTAGGGTTAGGGTTAGGGTTAGGGTTAGGGTTAGGGTTAGGGTTAGGGTTAGGGTTAGGGTTAGGGTTAGGGTTAGGGTTAGGGTTAGGGTTAGGGTTAGGGTTAGGGTTAGGGTTAGGGTTAGGGTTAGGGTTAGGGTTAGGGTTAGGGTTAGGGTTAGGGTTAGGGTTAGGGTTAGGGTTAGGGTTAGGGTTAGGGTTAGGGTTAGGGTTAGGGTTAGGGTTAGGGTTAGGGTTAGGGTTAGGGTTAGGGTTAGGGTTAGGGTTAGGGTTAGGGTTAGGGTTAGGGTTAGGGTTAGGGTTAGGGTTAGGGTTAGGGTTAGGGTTAGGGTTAGGGTTAGGGTTAGGGTTAGGGTTAGGGTTAGGGTTAGGGTTAGGGTTAGGGTTAGGGTTAGGGTTAGGGTTAGGGTTAGGGTTAGGGTTAGGGTTAGGGTTAGGGTTAGGGTTAGGGTTAGGGTTAGGGTTAGGGTTAGGGTTAGGGTTAGGGTTAGGGTTAGGGTTAGGGTTAGGGTTAGGGTTAGGGTTAGGGTTAGGGTTAGGGTTAGGGTTAGGGTTAGGGTTAGGGTTAGGGTTAGGGTTAGGGTTAGGGTTAGGGTTAGGGTTAGGGTTAGGGTTAGGGTTAGGGTTAGGGTTAGGGTTAGGGTTAGGGTTAGGGTTAGGGTTAGGGTTAGGGTTAGGGTTAGGGTTAGGGTTAGGGTTAGGGTTAGGGTTAGGGTTAGGGTTAGGGTTAGGGTTAGGGTTAGGGTTAGGGTTAGGGTTAGGGTTAGGGTTAGGGTTAGGGTTAGGGTTAGGGTTAGGGTTAGGGTTAGGGTTAGGGTTAGGGTTAGGGTTAGGGTTAGGGTTAGGGTTAGGGTTAGGGTTAGGGTTAGGGTTAGGGTTAGGGTTAGGGTTAGGGTTAGGGTTAGGGTTAGGGTTAGGGTTAGGGTTAGGGTTAGGGTTAGGGTTAGGGTTAGGGTTAGGGTTAGGGTTAGGGTTAGGGTTAGGGTTAGGGTTAGGGTTAGGGTTAGGGTTAGGGTTAGGGTTAGGGTTAGGGTTAGGGTTAGGGTTAGGGTTAGGGTTAGGGTTAGGGTTAGGGTTAGGGTTAGGGTTAGGGTTAGGGTTAGGGTTAGGGTTAGGGTTAGGGTTAGGGTTAGGGTTAGGGTTAGGGTTAGGGTTAGGGTTAGGGTTAGGGTTAGGGTTAGGGTTAGGGTTAGGGTTAGGGTTAGGGTTAGGGTTAGGGTTAGGGTTAGGGTTAGGGTTAGGGTTAGGGTTAGGGTTAGGGTTAGGGTTAGGGTTAGGGTTAGGGTTAGGGTTAGGGTTAGGGTTAGGGTTAGGGTTAGGGTTAGGGTTAGGGTTAGGGTTAGGGTTAGGGTTAGGGTTAGGGTTAGGGTTAGGGTTAGGGTTAGGGTTAGGGTTAGGGTTAGGGTTAGGGTTAGGGTTAGGGTTAGGGTTAGGGTTAGGGTTAGGGTTAGGGTTAGGGTTAGGGTTAGGGTTAGGGTTAGGGTTAGGGTTAGGGTTAGGGTTAGGGTTAGGGTTAGGGTTAGGGTTAGGGTTAGGGTTAGGGTTAGGGTTAGGGTTAGGGTTAGGGTTAGGGTTAGGGTTAGGGTTAGGGTTAGGGTTAGGGTTAGGGTTAGGGTTAGGGTTAGGGTTAGGGTTAGGGTTAGGGTTAGGGTTAGGGTTAGGGTTAGGGTTAGGGTTAGGGTTAGGGTTAGGGTTAGGGTTAGGGTTAGGGTTAGGGTTAGGGTTAGGGTTAGGGTTAGGGTTAGGGTTAGGGTTAGGGTTAGGGTTAGGGTTAGGGTTAGGGTTAGGGTTAGGGTTAGGGTTAGGGTTAGGGTTAGGGTTAGGGTTAGGGTTAGGGTTAGGGTTAGGGTTAGGGTTAGGGTTAGGGTTAGGGTTAGGGTTAGGGTTAGGGTTAGGGTTAGGGTTAGGGTTAGGGTTAGGGTTAGGGTTAGGGTTAGGGTTAGGGTTAGGGTTAGGGTTAGGGTTAGGGTTAGGGTTAGGGTTAGGGTTAGGGTTAGGGTTAGGGTTAGGGTTAGGGTTAGGGTTAGGGTTAGGGTTAGGGTTAGGGTTAGGGTTAGGGTTAGGGTTAGGGTTAGGGTTAGGGTTAGGGTTAGGGTTAGGGTTAGGGTTAGGGTTAGGGTTAGGGTTAGGGTTAGGGTTAGGGTTAGGGTTAGGGTTAGGGTTAGGGTTAGGGTTAGGGTTAGGGTTAGGGTTAGGGTTAGGGTTAGGGTTAGGGTTAGGGTTAGGGTTAGGGTTAGGGTTAGGGTTAGGGTTAGGGTTAGGGTTAGGGTTAGGGTTAGGGTTAGGGTTAGGGTTAGGGTTAGGGTTAGGGTTAGGGTTAGGGTTAGGGTTAGGGTTAGGGTTAGGGTTAGGGTTAGGGTTAGGGTTAGGGTTAGGGTTAGGGTTAGGGTTAGGGTTAGGGTTAGGGTTAGGGTTAGGGTTAGGGTTAGGGTTAGGGTTAGGGTTAGGGTTAGGGTTAGGGTTAGGGTTAGGGTTAGGGTTAGGGTTAGGGTTAGGGTTAGGGTTAGGGTTAGGGTTAGGGTTAGGGTTAGGGTTAGGGTTAGGGTTAGGGTTAGGGTTAGGGTTAGGGTTAGGGTTAGGGTTAGGGTTAGGGTTAGGGTTAGGGTTAGGGTTAGGGTTAGGGTTAGGGTTAGGGTTAGGGTTAGGGTTAGGGTTAGGGTTAGGGTTAGGGTTAGGGTTAGGGTTAGGGTTAGGGTTAGGGTTAGGGTTAGGGTTAGGGTTAGGGTTAGGGTTAGGGTTAGGGTTAGGGTTAGGGTTAGGGTTAGGGTTAGGGTTAGGGTTAGGGTTAGGGTTAGGGTTAGGGTTAGGGTTAGGGTTAGGGTTAGGGTTAGGGTTAGGGTTAGGGTTAGGGTTAGGGTTAGGGTTAGGGTTAGGGTTAGGGTTAGGGTTAGGGTTAGGGTTAGGGTTAGGGTTAGGGTTAGGGTTAGGGTTAGGGTTAGGGTTAGGGTTAGGGTTAGGGTTAGGGTTAGGGTTAGGGTTAGGGTTAGGGTTAGGGTTAGGGTTAGGGTTAGGGTTAGGGTTAGGGTTAGGGTTAGGGTTAGGGTTAGGGTTAGGGTTAGGGTTAGGGTTAGGGTTAGGGTTAGGGTTAGGGTTAGGGTTAGGGTTAGGGTTAGGGTTAGGGTTAGGGTTAGGGTTAGGGTTAGGGTTAGGGTTAGGGTTAGGGTTAGGGTTAGGGTTAGGGTTAGGGTTAGGGTTAGGGTTAGGGTTAGGGTTAGGGTTAGGGTTAGGGTTAGGGTTAGGGTTAGGGTTAGGGTTAGGGTTAGGGTTAGGGTTAGGGTTAGGGTTAGGGTTAGGGTTAGGGTTAGGGTTAGGGTTAGGGTTAGGGTTAGGGTTAGGGTTAGGGTTAGGGTTAGGGTTAGGGTTAGGGTTAGGGTTAGGGTTAGGGTTAGGGTTAGGGTTAGGGTTAGGGTTAGGGTTAGGGTTAGGGTTAGGGTTAGGGTTAGGGTTAGGGTTAGGGTTAGGGTTAGGGTTAGGGTTAGGGTTAGGGTTAGGGTTAGGGTTAGGGTTAGGGTTAGGGTTAGGGTTAGGGTTAGGGTTAGGGTTAGGGTTAGGGTTAGGGTTAGGGTTAGGGTTAGGGTTAGGGTTAGGGTTAGGGTTAGGGTTAGGGTTAGGGTTAGGGTTAGGGTTAGGGTTAGGGTTAGGGTTAGGGTTAGGGTTAGGGTTAGGGTTAGGGTTAGGGTTAGGGTTAGGGTTAGGGTTAGGGTTAGGGTTAGGGTTAGGGTTAGGGTTAGGGTTAGGGTTAGGGTTAGGGTTAGGGTTAGGGTTAGGGTTAGGGTTAGGGTTAGGGTTAGGGTTAGGGTTAGGGTTAGGGTTAGGGTTAGGGTTAGGGTTAGGGTTAGGGTTAGGGTTAGGGTTAGGGTTAGGGTTAGGGTTAGGGTTAGGGTTAGGGTTAGGGTTAGGGTTAGGGTTAGGGTTAGGGTTAGGGTTAGGGTTAGGGTTAGGGTTAGGGTTAGGGTTAGGGTTAGGGTTAGGGTTAGGGTTAGGGTTAGGGTTAGGGTTAGGGTTAGGGTTAGGGTTAGGGTTAGGGTTAGGGTTAGGGTTAGGGTTAGGGTTAGGGTTAGGGTTAGGGTTAGGGTTAGGGTTAGGGTTAGGG
>NC_133422.1:0-12500 GCF_049350105.2 Macaca mulatta
CCCTAACCCTAACCCTAACCCTAACCCTAACCCTAACCCTAACCCTAACCCTAACCCTAACCCTAACCCTAACCCTAACCCTAACCCTAACCCTAACCCTAACCCTAACCCTAACCCTAACCCTAACCCTAACCCTAACCCTAACCCTAACCCTAACCCTAACCCTAACCCTAACCCTAACCCTAACCCTAACCCTAACCCTAACCCTAACCCTAACCCTAACCCTAACCCTAACCCTAACCCTAACCCTAACCCTAACCCTAACCCTAACCCTAACCCTAACCCTAACCCTAACCCTAACCCTAACCCTAACCCTAACCCTAACCCTAACCCTAACCCTAACCCTAACCCTAACCCTAACCCTAACCCTAACCCTAACCCTAACCCTAACCCTAACCCTAACCCTAACCCTAACCCTAACCCTAACCCTAACCCTAACCCTAACCCTAACCCTAACCCTAACCCTAACCCTAACCCTAACCCTAACCCTAACCCTAACCCTAACCCTAACCCTAACCCTAACCCTAACCCTAACCCTAACCCTAACCCTAACCCTAACCCTAACCCTAACCCTAACCCTAACCCTAACCCTAACCCTAACCCTAACCCTAACCCTAACCCTAACCCTAACCCTAACCCTAACCCTAACCCTAACCCTAACCCTAACCCTAACCCTAACCCTAACCCTAACCCTAACCCTAACCCTAACCCTAACCCTAACCCTAACCCTAACCCTAACCCTAACCCTAACCCTAACCCTAACCCTAACCCTAACCCTAACCCTAACCCTAACCCTAACCCTAACCCTAACCCTAACCCTAACCCTAACCCTAACCCTAACCCTAACCCTAACCCTAACCCTAACCCTAACCCTAACCCTAACCCTAACCCTAACCCTAACCCTAACCCTAACCCTAACCCTAACCCTAACCCTAACCCTAACCCTAACCCTAACCCTAACCCTAACCCTAACCCTAACCCTAACCCTAACCCTAACCCTAACCCTAACCCTAACCCTAACCCTAACCCTAACCCTAACCCTAACCCTAACCCTAACCCTAACCCTAACCCTAACCCTAACCCTAACCCTAACCCTAACCCTAACCCTAACCCTAACCCTAACCCTAACCCTAACCCTAACCCTAACCCTAACCCTAACCCTAACCCTAACCCTAACCCTAACCCTAACCCTAACCCTAACCCTAACCCTAACCCTAACCCTAACCCTAACCCTAACCCTAACCCTAACCCTAACCCTAACCCTAACCCTAACCCTAACCCTAACCCTAACCCTAACCCTAACCCTAACCCTAACCCTAACCCTAACCCTAACCCTAACCCTAACCCTAACCCTAACCCTAACCCTAACCCTAACCCTAACCCTAACCCTAACCCTAACCCTAACCCTAACCCTAACCCTAACCCTAACCCTAACCCTAACCCTAACCCTAACCCTAACCCTAACCCTAACCCTAACCCTAACCCTAACCCTAACCCTAACCCTAACCCTAACCCTAACCCTAACCCTAACCCTAACCCTAACCCTAACCCTAACCCTAACCCTAACCCTAACCCTAACCCTAACCCTAACCCTAACCCTAACCCTAACCCTAACCCTAACCCTAACCCTAACCCTAACCCTAACCCTAACCCTAACCCTAACCCTAACCCTAACCCTAACCCTAACCCTAACCCTAACCCTAACCCTAACCCTAACCCTAACCCTAACCCTAACCCTAACCCTAACCCTAACCCTAACCCTAACCCTAACCCTAACCCTAACCCTAACCCTAACCCTAACCCTAACCCTAACCCTAACCCTAACCCTAACCCTAACCCTAACCCTAACCCTAACCCTAACCCTAACCCTAACCCTAACCCTAACCCTAACCCTAACCCTAACCCTAACCCTAACCCTAACCCTAACCCTAACCCTAACCCTAACCCTAACCCTAACCCTAACCCTAACCCTAACCCTAACCCTAACCCTAACCCTAACCCTAACCCTAACCCTAACCCTAACCCTAACCCTAACCCTAACCCTAACCCTAACCCTAACCCTAACCCTAACCCTAACCCTAACCCTAACCCTAACCCTAACCCTAACCCTAACCCTAACCCTAACCCTAACCCTAACCCTAACCCTAACCCTAACCCTAACCCTAACCCTAACCCTAACCCTAACCCTAACCCTAACCCTAACCCTAACCCTAACCCTAACCCTAACCCTAACCCTAACCCTAACCCTAACCCTAACCCTAACCCTAACCCTAACCCTAACCCTAACCCTAACCCTAACCCTAACCCTAACCCTAACCCTAACCCTAACCCTAACCCTAACCCTAACCCTAACCCTAACCCTAACCCTAACCCTAACCCTAACCCTAACCCTAACCCTAACCCTAACCCTAACCCTAACCCTAACCCTAACCCTAACCCTAACCCTAACCCTAACCCTAACCCTAACCCTAACCCTAACCCTAACCCTAACCCTAACCCTAACCCTAACCCTAACCCTAACCCTAACCCTAACCCTAACCCTAACCCTAACCCTAACCCTAACCCTAACCCTAACCCTAACCCTAACCCTAACCCTAACCCTAACCCTAACCCTAACCCTAACCCTAACCCTAACCCTAACCCTAACCCTAACCCTAACCCTAACCCTAACCCTAACCCTAACCCTAACCCTAACCCTAACCCTAACCCTAACCCTAACCCTAACCCTAACCCTAACCCTAACCCTAACCCTAACCCTAACCCTAACCCTAACCCTAACCCTAACCCTAACCCTAACCCTAACCCTAACCCTAACCCTAACCCTAACCCTAACCCTAACCCTAACCCTAACCCTAACCCTAACCCTAACCCTAACCCTAACCCTAACCCTAACCCTAACCCTAACCCTAACCCTAACCCTAACCCTAACCCTAACCCTAACCCTAACCCTAACCCTAACCCTAACCCTAACCCTAACCCTAACCCTAACCCTAACCCTAACCCTAACCCTAACCCTAACCCTAACCCTAACCCTAACCCTAACCCTAACCCTAACCCTAACCCTAACCCTAACCCTAACCCTAACCCTAACCCTAACCCTAACCCTAACCCTAACCCTAACCCTAACCCTAACCCTAACCCTAACCCTAACCCTAACCCTAACCCTAACCCTAACCCTAACCCTAACCCTAACCCTAACCCTAACCCTAACCCTAACCCTAACCCTAACCCTAACCCTAACCCTAACCCTAACCCTAACCCTAACCCTAACCCTAACCCTAACCCTAACCCTAACCCTAACCCTAACCCTAACCCTAACCCTAACCCTAACCCTAACCCTAACCCTAACCCTAACCCTAACCCTAACCCTAACCCTAACCCTAACCCTAACCCTAACCCTAACCCTAACCCTAACCCTAACCCTAACCCTAACCCTAACCCTAACCCTAACCCTAACCCTAACCCTAACCCTAACCCTAACCCTAACCCTAACCCTAACCCTAACCCTAACCCTAACCCTAACCCTAACCCTAACCCTAACCCTAACCCTAACCCTAACCCTAACCCTAACCCTAACCCTAACCCTAACCCTAACCCTAACCCTAACCCTAACCCTAACCCTAACCCTAACCCTAACCCTAACCCTAACCCTAACCCTAACCCTAACCCTAACCCTAACCCTAACCCTAACCCTAACCCTAACCCTAACCCTAACCCTAACCCTAACCCTAACCCTAACCCTAACCCTAACCCTAACCCTAACCCTAACCCTAACCCTAACCCTAACCCTAACCCTAACCCTAACCCTAACCCTAACCCTAACCCTAACCCTAACCCTAACCCTAACCCTAACCCTAACCCTAACCCTAACCCTAACCCTAACCCTAACCCTAACCCTAACCCTAACCCTAACCCTAACCCTAACCCTAACCCTAACCCTAACCCTAACCCTAACCCTAACCCTAACCCTAACCCTAACCCTAACCCTAACCCTAACCCTAACCCTAACCCTAACCCTAACCCTAACCCTAACCCTAACCCTAACCCTAACCCTAACCCTAACCCTAACCCTAACCCTAACCCTAACCCTAACCCTAACCCTAACCCTAACCCTAACCCTAACCCTAACCCTAACCCTAACCCTAACCCTAACCCTAACCCTAACCCTAACCCTAACCCTAACCCTAACCCTAACCCTAACCCTAACCCTAACCCTAACCCTAACCCTAACCCTAACCCTAACCCTAACCCTAACCCTAACCCTAACCCTAACCCTAACCCTAACCCTAACCCTAACCCTAACCCTAACCCTAACCCTAACCCTAACCCTAACCCTAACCCTAACCCTAACCCTAACCCTAACCCTAACCCTAACCCTAACCCTAACCCTAACCCTAACCCTAACCCTAACCCTAACCCTAACCCTAACCCTAACCCTAACCCTAACCCTAACCCTAACCCTAACCCTAACCCTAACCCTAACCCTAACCCTAACCCTAACCCTAACCCTAACCCTAACCCTAACCCTAACCCTAACCCTAACCCTAACCCTAACCCTAACCCTAACCCTAACCCTAACCCTAACCCTAACCCTAACCCTAACCCTAACCCTAACCCTAACCCTAACCCTAACCCTAACCCTAACCCTAACCCTAACCCTAACCCTAACCCTAACCCTAACCCTAACCCTAACCCTAACCCTAACCCTAACCCTAACCCTAACCCTAACCCTAACCCTAACCCTAACCCTAACCCTAACCCTAACCCTAACCCTAACCCTAACCCTAACCCTAACCCTAACCCTAACCCTAACCCTAACCCTAACCCTAACCCTAACCCTAACCCTAACCCTAACCCTAACCCTAACCCTAACCCTAACCCTAACCCTAACCCTAACCCTAACCCTAACCCTAACCCTAACCCTAACCCTAACCCTAACCCTAACCCTAACCCTAACCCTAACCCTAACCCTAACCCTAACCCTAACCCTAACCCTAACCCTAACCCTAACCCTAACCCTAACCCTAACCCTAACCCTAACCCTAACCCTAACCCTAACCCTAACCCTAACCCTAACCCTAACCCTAACCCTAACCCTAACCCTAACCCTAACCCTAACCCTAACCCTAACCCTAACCCTAACCCTAACCCTAACCCTAACCCTAACCCTAACCCTAACCCTAACCCTAACCCTAACCCTAACCCTAACCCTAACCCTAACCCTAACCCTAACCCTAACCCTAACCCTAACCCTAACCCTAACCCTAACCCTAACCCTAACCCTAACCCTAACCCTAACCCTAACCCTAACCCTAACCCTAACCCTAACCCTAACCCTAACCCTAACCCTAACCCTAACCCTAACCCTAACCCTAACCCTAACCCTAACCCTAACCCTAACCCTAACCCTAACCCTAACCCTAACCCTAACCCTAACCCTAACCCTAACCCTAACCCTAACCCTAACCCTAACCCTAACCCTAACCCTAACCCTAACCCTAACCCTAACCCTAACCCTAACCCTAACCCTAACCCTAACCCTAACCCTAACCCTAACCCTAACCCTAACCCTAACCCTAACCCTAACCCTAACCCTAACCCTAACCCTAACCCTAACCCTAACCCTAACCCTAACCCTAACCCTAACCCTAACCCTAACCCTAACCCTAACCCTAACCCTAACCCTAACCCTAACCCTAACCCTAACCCTAACCCTAACCCTAACCCTAACCCTAACCCTAACCCTAACCCTAACCCTAACCCTAACCCTAACCCTAACCCTAACCCTAACCCTAACCCTAACCCTAACCCTAACCCTAACCCTAACCCTAACCCTAACCCTAACCCTAACCCTAACCCTAACCCTAACCCTAACCCTAACCCTAACCCTAACCCTAACCCTAACCCTAACCCTAACCCTAACCCTAACCCTAACCCTAACCCTAACCCTAACCCTAACCCTAACCCTAACCCTAACCCTAACCCTAACCCTAACCCTAACCCTAACCCTAACCCTAACCCTAACCCTAACCCTAACCCTAACCCTAACCCTAACCCTAACCCTAACCCTAACCCTAACCCTAACCCTAACCCTAACCCTAACCCTAACCCTAACCCTAACCCTAACCCTAACCCTAACCCTAACCCTAACCCTAACCCTAACCCTAACCCTAACCCTAACCCTAACCCTAACCCTAACCCTAACCCTAACCCTAACCCTAACCCTAACCCTAACCCTAACCCTAACCCTAACCCTAACCCTAACCCTAACCCTAACCCTAACCCTAACCCTAACCCTAACCCTAACCCTAACCCTAACCCTAACCCTAACCCTAACCCTAACCCTAACCCTAACCCTAACCCTAACCCTAACCCTAACCCTAACCCTAACCCTAACCCTAACCCTAACCCTAACCCTAACCCTAACCCTAACCCTAACCCTAACCCTAACCCTAACCCTAACCCTAACCCTAACCCTAACCCTAACCCTAACCCTAACCCTAACCCTAACCCTAACCCTAACCCTAACCCTAACCCTAACCCTAACCCTAACCCTAACCCTAACCCTAACCCTAACCCTAACCCTAACCCTAACCCTAACCCTAACCCTAACCCTAACCCTAACCCTAACCCTAACCCTAACCCTAACCCTAACCCTAACCCTAACCCTAACCCTAACCCTAACCCTAACCCTAACCCTAACCCTAACCCTAACCCTAACCCTAACCCTAACCCTAACCCTAACCCTAACCCTAACCCTAACCCTAACCCTAACCCTAACCCTAACCCTAACCCTAACCCTAACCCTAACCCTAACCCTAACCCTAACCCTAACCCTAACCCTAACCCTAACCCTAACCCTAACCCTAACCCTAACCCTAACCCTAACCCTAACCCTAACCCTAACCCTAACCCTAACCCTAACCCTAACCCTAACCCTAACCCTAACCCTAACCCTAACCCTAACCCTAACCCTAACCCTAACCCTAACCCTAACCCTAACCCTAACCCTAACCCTAACCCTAACCCTAACCCTAACCCTAACCCTAACCCTAACCCTAACCCTAACCCTAACCCTAACCCTAACCCTAACCCTAACCCTAACCCTAACCCTAACCCTAACCCTAACCCTAACCCTAACCCTAACCCTAACCCTAACCCTAACCCTAACCCTAACCCTAACCCTAACCCTAACCCTAACCCTAACCCTAACCCTAACCCTAACCCTAACCCTAACCCTAACCCTAACCCTAACCCTAACCCTAACCCTAACCCTAACCCTAACCCTAACCCTAACCCTAACCCTAACCCTAACCCTAACCCTAACCCTAACCCTAACCCTAACCCTAACCCTAACCCTAACCCTAACCCTAACCCTAACCCTAACCCTAACCCTAACCCTAACCCTAACCCTAACCCTAACCCTAACCCTAACCCTAACCCTAACCCTAACCCTAACCCTAACCCTAACCCTAACCCTAACCCTAACCCTAACCCTAACCCTAACCCTAACCCTAACCCTAACCCTAACCCTAACCCTAACCCTAACCCTAACCCTAACCCTAACCCTAACCCTAACCCTAACCCTAACCCTAACCCTAACCCTAACCCTAACCCTAACCCTAACCCTAACCCTAACCCTAACCCTAACCCTAACCCTAACCCTAACCCTAACCCTAACCCTAACCCTAACCCTAACCCTAACCCTAACCCTAACCCTAACCCTAACCCTAACCCTAACCCTAACCCTAACCCTAACCCTAACCCTAACCCTAACCCTAACCCTAACCCTAACCCTAACCCTAACCCTAACCCTAACCCTAACCCTAACCCTAACCCTAACCCTAACCCTAACCCTAACCCTAACCCTAACCCTAACCCTAACCCTAACCCTAACCCTAACCCTAACCCTAACCCTAACCCTAACCCTAACCCTAACCCTAACCCTAACCCTAACCCTAACCCTAACCCTAACCCTAACCCTAACCCTAACCCTAACCCTAACCCTAACCCTAACCCTAACCCTAACCCTAACCCTAACCCTAACCCTAACCCTAACCCTAACCCTAACCCTAACCCTAACCCTAACCCTAACCCTAACCCTAACCCTAACCCTAACCCTAACCCTAACCCTAACCCTAACCCTAACCCTAACCCTAACCCTAACCCTAACCCTAACCCTAACCCTAACCCTAACCCTAACCCTAACCCTAACCCTAACCCTAACCCTAACCCTAACCCTAACCCTAACCCTAACCCTAACCCTAACCCTAACCCTAACCCTAACCCTAACCCTAACCCTAACCCTAACCCTAACCCTAACCCTAACCCTAACCCTAACCCTAACCCTAACCCTAACCCTAACCCTAACCCTAACCCTAACCCTAACCCTAACCCTAACCCTAACCCTAACCCTAACCCTAACCCTAACCCTAACCCTAACCCTAACCCTAACCCTAACCCTAACCCTAACCCTAACCCTAACCCTAACCCTAACCCTAACCCTAACCCTAACCCTAACCCTAACCCTAACCCTAACCCTAACCCTAACCCTAACCCTAACCCTAACCCTAACCCTAACCCTAACCCTAACCCTAACCCTAACCCTAACCCTAACCCTAACCCTAACCCTAACCCTAACCCTAACCCTAACCCTAACCCTAACCCTAACCCTAACCCTAACCCTAACCCTAACCCTAACCCTAACCCTAACCCTAACCCTAACCCTAACCCTAACCCTAACCCTAACCCTAACCCTAACCCTAACCCTAACCCTAACCCTAACCCTAACCCTAACCCTAACCCTAACCCTAACCCTAACCCTAACCCTAACCCTAACCCTAACCCTAACCCTAACCCTAACCCTAACCCTAACCCTAACCCTAACCCTAACCCTAACCCTAACCCTAACCCTAACCCTAACCCTAACCCTAACCCTAACCCTAACCCTAACCCTAACCCTAACCCTAACCCTAACCCTAACCCTAACCCTAACCCTAACCCTAACCCTAACCCTAACCCTAACCCTAACCCTAACCCTAACCCTAACCCTAACCCTAACCCTAACCCTAACCCTAACCCTAACCCTAACCCTAACCCTAACCCTAACCCTAACCCTAACCCTAACCCTAACCCTAACCCTAACCCTAACCCTAACCCTAACCCTAACCCTAACCCTAACCCTAACCCTAACCCTAACCCTAACCCTAACCCTAACCCTAACCCTAACCCTAACCCTAACCCTAACCCTAACCCTAACCCTAACCCTAACCCTAACCCTAACCCTAACCCTAACCCTAACCCTAACCCTAACCCTAACCCTAACCCTAACCCTAACCCTAACCCTAACCCTAACCCTAACCCTAACCCTAACCCTAACCCTAACCCTAACCCTAACCCTAACCCTAACCCTAACCCTAACCCTAACCCTAACCCTAACCCTAACCCTAACCCTAACCCTAACCCTAACCCTAACCCTAACCCTAACCCTAACCCTAACCCTAACCCTAACCCTAACCCTAACCCTAACCCTAACCCTAACCCTAACCCTAACCCTAACCCTAACCCTAACCCTAACCCTAACCCTAACCCTAACCCTAACCCTAACCCTAACCCTAACCCTAACCCTAACCCTAACCCTAACCCTAACCCTAACCCTAACCCTAACCCTAACCCTAACCCTAACCCTAACCCTAACCCTAACCCTAACCCTAACCCTAACCCTAACCCTAACCCTAACCCTAACCCTAACCCTAACCCTAACCCTAACCCTAACCCTAACCCTAACCCTAACCCTAACCCTAACCCTAACCCTAACCCTAACCCTAACCCTAACCCTAACCCTAACCCTAACCCTAACCCTAACCCTAACCCTAACCCTAACCCTAACCCTAACCCTAACCCTAACCCTAACCCTAACCCTAACCCTAACCCTAACCCTAACCCTAACCCTAACCCTAACCCTAACCCTAACCCTAACCCTAACCCTAACCCTAACCCTAACCCTAACCCTAACCCTAACCCTAACCCTAACCCTAACCCTAACCCTAACCCTAACCCTAACCCTAACCCTAACCCTAACCCTAACCCTAACCCTAACCCTAACCCTAACCCTAACCCTAACCCTAACCCTAACCCTAACCCTAACCCTAACCCTAACCCTAACCCTAACCCTAACCCTAACCCTAACCCTAACCCTAACCCTAACCCTAACCCTAACCCTAACCCTAACCCTAACCCTAACCCTAACCCTAACCCTAACCCTAACCCTAACCCTAACCCTAACCCTAACCCTAACCCTAACCCTAACCCTAACCCTAACCCTAACCCTAACCCTAACCCTAACCCTAACCCTAACCCTAACCCTAACCCTAACCCTAACCCTAACCCTAACCCTAACCCTAACCCTAACCCTAACCCTAACCCTAACCCTAACCCTAACCCTAACCCTAACCCTAACCCTAACCCTAACCCTAACCCTAACCCTAACCCTAACCCTAACCCTAACCCTAACCCTAACCCTAACCCTAACCCTAACCCTAACCCTAACCCTAACCCTAACCCTAACCCTAACCCTAACCCTAACCCTAACCCTAACCCTAACCCTAACCCTAACCCTAACCCTAACCCTAACCCTAACCCTAACCCTAACCCTAACCCTAACCCTAACCCTAACCCTAACCCTAACCCTAACCCTAACCCTAACCCTAACCCTAACCCTAACCCTAACCCTAACCCTAACCCTAACCCTAACCCTAACCCTAACCCTAACCCTAACCCTAACCCTAACCCTAACCCTAACCCTAACCCTAACCCTAACCCTAACCCTAACCCTAACCCTAACCCTAACCCTAACCCTAACCCTAACCCTAACCCTAACCCTAACCCTAACCCTAACCCTAACCCTAACCCTAACCCTAACCCTAACCCTAACCCTAACCCTAACCCTAACCCTAACCCTAACCCTAACCCTAACCCTAACCCTAACCCTAACCCTAACCCTAACCCTAACCCTAACCCTAACCCTAACCCTAACCCTAACCCTAACCCTAACCCTAACCCTAACCCTAACCCTAACCCTAACCCTAACCCTAACCCTAACCCTAACCCTAACCCTAACCCTAACCCTAACCCTAACCCTAACCCTAACCCTAACCCTAACCCTAACCCTAACCCTAACCCTAACCCTAACCCTAACCCTAACCCTAACCCTAACCCTAACCCTAACCCTAACCCTAACCCTAACCCTAACCCTAACCCTAACCCTAACCCTAACCCTAACCCTAACCCTAACCCTAACCCTAACCCTAACCCTAACCCTAACCCTAACCCTAACCCTAACCCTAACCCTAACCCTAACCCTAACCCTAACCCTAACCCTAACCCTAACCCTAACCCTAACCCTAACCCTAACCCTAACCCTAACCCTAACCCTAACCCTAACCCTAACCCTAACCCTAACCCTAACCCTAACCCTAACCCTAACCCTAACCCTAACCCTAACCCTAACCCTAACCCTAACCCTAACCCTAACCCTAACCCTAACCCTAACCCTAACCCTAACCCTAACCCTAACCCTAACCCTAACCCTAACCCTAACCCTAACCCTAACCCTAACCCTAACCCTAACCCTAACCCTAACCCTAACCCTAACCCTAACCCTAACCCTAACCCTAACCCTAACCCTAACCCTAACCCTAACCCTAACCCTAACCCTAACCCTAACCCTAACCCTAACCCTAACCCTAACCCTAACCCTAACCCTAACCCTAACCCTAACCCTAACCCTAACCCTAACCCTAACCCTAACCCTAACCCTAACCCTAACCCTAACCCTAACCCTAACCCTAACCCTAACCCTAACCCTAACCCTAACCCTAACCCTAACCCTAACCCTAACCCTAACCCTAACCCTAACCCTAACCCTAACCCTAACCCTAACCCTAACCCTAACCCTAACCCTAACCCTAACCCTAACCCTAACCCTAACCCTAACCCTAACCCTAACCCTAACCCTAACCCTAACCCTAACCCTAACCCTAACCCTAACCCTAACCCTAACCCTAACCCTAACCCTAACCCTAACCCTAACCCTAACCCTAACCCTAACCCTAACCCTAACCCTAACCCTAACCCTAACCCTAACCCTAACCCTAACCCTAACCCTAACCCTAACCCTAACCCTAACCCTAACCCTAACCCTAACCCTAACCCTAACCCTAACCCTAACCCTAACCCTAACCCTAACCCTAACCCTAACCCTAACCCTAACCCTAACCCTAACCCTAACCCTAACCCTAACCCTAACCCTAACCCTAACCCTAACCCTAACCCTAACCCTAACCCTAACCCTAACCCTAACCCTAACCCTAACCCTAACCCTAACCCTAACCCTAACCCTAACCCTAACCCTAACCCTAACCCTAACCCTAACCCTAACCCTAACCCTAACCCTAACCCTAACCCTAACCCTAACCCTAACCCTAACCCTAACCCTAACC